>NC_060183.1:9445635-9483135 GCF_021184085.1 Oncorhynchus gorbuscha | reverse complement strand
CTGTCTCCCTGTGGCTCTGACCTGCTAACTGTCTCCCTGTGGCTCTGACCTGCTAACTGTCTCCCTGTGGCTCTGACCTGCTAACTGTCTCCCTGTGGTTCTGACCTGCTAACTGTCTCTCTGTGGTTCTGACCTGCTAATTGGCTCCCTTTGACTCTGACCTGTTAATTGGCTCCCTTTGTCTCTGACTGCTAACTGACTCCCTGTGGCTCCAACCTGCTAACTGTCTCCCTGTGGCTCCGACCTGCTAACTGACTCACTATGGCTCCGACCTGCTAACTGACTCCCTGTGGCTCCGACCTGCTAACTGACTCCCTCTGACTCCAACCTGCTAACTGACTCCCTGTGGCTCTGACCTGCTAACTGACTCCCTGTGGCTCTGACCTGCTAACTGTCTCCCTGTGGCTCTGACCTGCTAACTGACTCCCTCTGACTCCGACCTGCTAACTGACTCCCTGTGGCTCTGACCTGCTAACTGACTCCCTGTGGCTCTGACCTGCTAACTGTCTCCCTGTGGCTCTGACCTGCTAACTGACTCCCTCTGACTCCGACCTGCTAACTGACTCCCTCTGACTCCGACCTGCTAACTGACTCCCTGTGGCTCTGACCTGCTAACTGACTCACTATGGCTCTGACCTGTTAACTGTCTCCCTGTGGCTCTGACCTGCTAACTGACTCACTATGGCTCTGACCTGCTAACTGACTCCCTCTGACTCCGACCTGCTAACTGACTCCCTGTGGCTCTGACCTGCTAACTGACTCCCTGTGGCGCCGACCTGCTAACTGTCTCCCTGTGGCTCTGACCTGCTAACTGTCTCCCTGTGGCTCTGACCTGCTAACTGACTCCCTGTGGCTCTGACTGCTAACTGACTCCCTGTGGCTCTGACCTGCTAACTGACTCCCTCTGACTCCGACCTGCTAACTGACTCCCTGTGGCTCCGACCTGCTGTGGCTCCGACCTGCTAACTGACTCCCTGTGGCTCCGACCTGCTAACTGACTCCCTGTGGCTCCGACCTGCTAACTGTCTCCCTGTGGCTCTGACCTGCTAATTGACTCCCTGTGGCTCTGACTGCTAACTGTCTCCCTGTGGCTCTGACCTGCTAATTGACTCCCTGTGGCTCTGACTGCTAACTGACTCCCTGTGGCTCTGACTGCTAACTGACTCCCTTTGGCTCCGACCTGCTAACTGACTCCCTTTGGCTCTGACCTGCTAACTGTTTCCCTGTGGCTCTGACCTGCTAACTGTCTCACCTGCCTCCTTGTGGCTCCGTCCTGCCAGCTGTCTACCTGTGGCTCAGTCGTGTCCTCTGTCTCACTATGGCTCTGAGTTACAGAAGGAGGTGGGGATGGGGGGGGGTACTCAGGAGCTATGACCTGTGGGATAGAGGACAGAGGTCTCATACCAGGAAGAAAATATTTGACCCTCCACACAGAAGAATCCTGTTAAGCCGAAAACGTTTATGTATGATATCCTGTTACAGTAAAATAAAAAAAGGAAACTTTATGCCACATCTTTGGTTGACTCATCATATTTTTTTCTCATACCAGGAAAATGCCTGGGAGCTATGCTGGGTGGGGTAGGAGTGCCTCCACCATGGCAGGGGGGAGGGGCTATGGGGTGTGAGGAGGGGCTATGATAGGGGAGGTGGAGCTATGCCATGGGGGAGGAGACACATTGCATTCCGATGAAGTCCAGGTGTGCTTAACGATGGGGAGCAGGTGTGAGCAGGTGATTGTTGCCAGGGCTTGTGGTTAGTGTAATGGCAACGTGGAGCACCGGAGAGAGGGAGCAGGAGTTGGCCTGACAGTGCAGAATGTCTGCTTTGCGTGGTGACTTGGTATTGGGCCTAACCCTGCCTACACATATTTGTTTAAAATCACATGATGAACATTATTGTAACATCCATTTCCAGTTTCATTAAAAACACATGTATATATTTATTTATTCATAAAACATGACTTTTTCACATATGTTGATGTTGGTGAGGACAAACATGAGGTTGAAAAGTAATGAAAATTCCCTTTTGTTTACTTTCCTACTGAAATGATTTTGCCAGTTGTTGCTCTTGCAGAAACACGTTGAACGTAAAATAAAAAAGTATGTTTCAATGTTCCTCTGATGTTTGAAGAAGTATGAAAATGGATGCACTCACTAATGTAAGTCGCACTGGATAAGAGCGTCTGCTAAATGACTAAAGAGTAAATGTAAACATGTTTACTGTTATGCATAATCTCATGTACAGCGCATTCAGAACCTATTCAGACCCCCTAATGACAAAGCAAAAAAGTTGAACAAGAATACCTTATTTACCTAAATATTCAGACTCTTTGCTATGAGACTCGAAATATAGCTCAGGTGCATCCTGTTTCCATTGATCAACCTTGAGATGTTTCTACAACTTGATTGGAGTCCACCTGTGGTAAATTCAATTGATTGGACATGATTTGGAAAGGCACACACCTGTCTATATAAATTCCCACAGTTGACGGTGCATGTCAGAGCAAAAACCAAGCTATGAGGTTGAAGGAATTGTCCTAGAGCTCCGAGACATTATTATGTCAAGGTACAGATCTGGGGATGGGTACCAAAAAAATTCTGCCGCATTGAAGGTCCCCAAGAACACAGTGGCCTCCATCATTCTTAAATGGAAGAAGTTTGGAACCGCCAAGACTCTTCCTAGAGCTGGTCACTTGGCTAAACTGAGCAATCTGGGGAGAAGGGCCTTGGTCAGGGAGGGGACCAAGAACCCGATGGTCACTCTGACAGAGCTCCTGAGTTCATCTGTGGAGATGGGAGAACCTTCCAGAAGGACAAGCACCTCTGCAGCACTCCACTAATTAGGCCTTTATGGTAGAGTGGCCAAACAGAAGCCACTCCTCAGTAAAAGGCACATGTCAGCCCACTTGGAGTTTGCACAAAGGCACCTAAAGGAATCTCAGACCATTGGAAACAAGATTCTCTGGTCTGATGAAACAATGATTAAACTCTTTGGCCTGAATACCAAGCCTCACATGGAGGAAACCTGGCACCATTCCTACGGTGAAGCATGGTGGTGGCAGCATCATGCTGTGGGGATGTTTTTCACTGCCAGGAAGGAGCAAAGTAGAGGGAGATCCTTCATGAAAACCTGCTCAAGAGCGCTCAGGTCCTCAGACTCGGGAGAAGGTTCACCTTCCAACAGGACAACAACCCTAAGCACACAGCAAGACAATGTAGGAGGGGTTCCTTGACATGTCTCTAAATGTACTTGAGTGGCCCAGCCAAAGCCCAGACTTGAACCCGCTCCAACATCTCTAGAGAGACCTGAAAAAAGCTGTTCAGCGACGCTCCCCATCCAACCTGACAGAGCTCCAGAAGATCTGCAAAGAAGAATGGGAGAAACTCCCCAAATACAGGTGTGCCAAGCTTGTAGTGTCATATTCAAGAAGACTCAAGGCTGTAATCAGAGAGGAGGGGGAAAGGTATCACTGAGAAACTGTGGCATAAAGTAGCTAGGGCCTCGGGACCAGAGGAGCCCACTGAGGAGCAAGGGATTGGGGGTAGAGGTAGTATTCACTAGTGCTGAGTGATTAGAGCTTTTGAGTTTGGTTTAGGTTTGATTATTAAAAAATTATCACGATTCTCTATTTTTGGTTTCGATATTTTTGTTAATGGTAAATTCATTATGTGGGTTGAATGCTGTAACAACAAAGACTAAAACAATTAAGTCCCATGATGGTAGAGACTGTCCATTATTACTATCAATCACTTAGATGATGTATTTCCAGGTAGTGACACGTCGCAAAGCAACAGCTGTTCTCTGTATCAGGGTTTCCCAAACTCTGTCAGTTGGAAACTACAACTCCCTACTACATCGTACAGGCTGGATCTGATGTATCTCTAGAGAAACTACAACTCCCTACTACATCGCACAGTACAGGCTGGATCTGATGTATCTCTAGAGAAACTACAACTCCCTACTACATCGCACAGTACAGGCTGGATCTGATGTATCTCTAGAGAAACTACAACTCCCTACTACATCACACAGTACAGGCTGGATCTGATGTGTCTCTAGAGAAACTGCAGTGCAATGTGTGCATTGAGTTAACATAACAAAATACGAAATGTAATTAAAATAATTTGAAAACAAATCAAACAGTGATAAACGCTCATTACTGTTAAGGAAAAATACCACAATGTGCAATAACTGCAGCAAGATTTGTGACCCTTTGCCATGGCACAAATAACAGAGCACAAACAACATTGTAAATACCACCAATATTTATCTAATTACTGATCTTATCTTCCCCTACTATTCATAGTATAATAATTTGCACATTGTTAAAACACTCTGTATAGTTAATAATACTAAACCTTAATCAGTGAAATGTTTACTGTACATTTTGATGGTTTTGTTGTTTATGTTTTTTTTCCATCTCACTTTTGGTTATTGTTCATTTCACTTGTTTTAGCAATGTAAACATGTGTTTCACATGCAAATAAAGCCCTTTTGATTTGAAAGAGAGAGAGAGACAGAGGGAGAGAGAGAAATAATAATAATAGTAATATAATATTTAAAATGTTGTTATTCTCTTGAAACTTTTTGTGTGTGTAATGTCTACTGTAAATGTTTGATTGTTTTTGTCTTTTTTAGATTTTGAATTGAGAGAAAATTGAGAGAAGAGAGAGAGTGAGCGAGCGAGCAAGGCAAAAATCTGTCGAGGCAGGTAACCCACCGTTCCTAGGACGTCATTGAAAATAAGAATTTGTTCTTAACTGACTTGCCTAGTTATATAAAGGTAAAATAAAAAAATAAAAAGAGGAGAGAGCGAGGAGAGACAAAGAAAGAGAGAGAGAGAAAGAGAGAAAGAGAGAGAGAGAAAAAGAGAGAGAGAGAGAGAGAGAGAGAGAGAGAGAGAGAGAGAGAGAGAGAGAGAGAGAGAGAGAGAGAGAGAAATACCACAGTGTGCCATCACTGCAGCAAGATGTGTGACCTGTTGCCACAAGAAAAGTTCAACCAGTGAAGAACAAACACCATTGTAAATACAACCCATATTTCTGCTTAATTATTTTCCCTTTTGTACTTTAACCATTTGTACATTGTTACAACACTGTATATATACATAAGAGAGAGAGAGAGAGAGAGAGAGGGAGAGAGAGAGAGAGAGAGAGAGAGAGAGAGAGAGAGAGAGAGAGAGAGAGAGAGAGAGAGAGAGAGAGAGAGAGAGAGAGAGAGAGAGAGAGAGAGAGAGAGAGAGAGAGAGAGAGAGAGAGAGAGAGAGAGAGAGAGAGAGCGAGCAAGCGGGCGAGAGGGAAGCGCATGAGCGTGCTGCCAAGGCCTCAGTAAACACCACAGGGGCCAACACACTGGCCTTAATGAGCACCGTGCCCACAGGAGGTGTTTGTGTGCATATGCAAGAATCTTAAATTGCATGACATCATCATCTGAATGGCTTAACTAGGAAAACAATTTTGCTGATTGAACTCCAATTCTAAAACAGGACGATGAAGTTCCTACTCACAGTTAGATTAGAGAAGTCAAACTGTGGTAATGTTTATGGAAAGCAGAATTCACACATTAGTAACTTTGGTAATGGTTATGAAGAGCAGGATTCACACATTAGTAACTTTGGTGATGGTTATGAAGAGCAGGATTCACACATTAGTAACTTTGGTAATGGTTATGAAGAGCAGGATTCACACATTAGTAACTTTGGTGATGGTTATGAAGAGCAGGATTCACACATTAGTAACTTTGGTAATGGTTTTGAAGAGCGGGATTCACACATTAGTAACTTTGGTGATGGTTATGAAGAGCAGGATTCACACATTAGTAACTTTGGTGATGGTTATGAAGAGCAGGATTCACACATTAGTAACTTTGGTGATGGTTATGAAGAGCAGGATTCACACATTAGTAACTTTGGTAATGGTTTTGAAGAGCGGGATTCACACATTAGTAACTTTGGTGATGGTTATGAAGAGCAGGATTCACACATTAGTAACTTTGGTGATGGTTATGAAGAGCAGGATTCACACATTAGTAACTTTGGTCACTAACTTCACTAACACTGTGTTCTAATGAATCTGTGGTGCGTGTGACAGTCTGTTCCTCAGTAGACGTCTGGTCTTGAACCAGGCGTTTTTTTAGCCATGGGAAACGTTTTCATTATTTCTCTATAAAAGAGGGACAGAAGCTATGTTGTTCAAAGTGTACAGTTCAGGGGGGACTTTCTACAACAGATGTACTATGTTGGCCTGCGGGGTGCGGCAACATTTAAATGACATATTCTGTCAATGTTGTTATTTATCTCTGACCTGCTGCTCATTAAGGTTCCTCTCTGCTGCCATCGTTGTAGGTCAGAACGGAGGAGGACAGGAGGAAATTCACCTACATTTTATCACGAGCACATACACACCTTACGGGGGAGGATGATGGCTCCCTTACGGGGGAGGATGATGGCTCCCTTACAGGGGAGGGTGATGGCTCCCTTACAAGGGAGGGTGATGGCTCCCTTACGGGGGAGGATGATGGCTCCCTTACGGGGAGGGTGATGGCTCCCTTATGGGAGAGGATGATGGATCCCTTATGGGGGAGGATGATGGCTCCCTTACGGGGGAGGATGATGGCTCCCTTACGGGGGAGGATGATGGCTCCCTTACAGGGGAGGATGATGGCTCCCTTACAGGGGAGGATGATGGCTCCCTTAGGGGGAGGATGATGGCTCCCTTATGGGGGAGGATGATGGTTCCCTTATGGGGGAGGATGATGGCTCCCTTACAGGGGAGGATGATGGCTCCCTTACAGGGGAGGATGATGACTCCCTTAGGGGGAGGATGATGGTTCCCTTATGGGGGAGGATGATGGCTCCCTTATGGGGGAGGATGATGGCTCCCTTGTGGGAGGACACGTGTGTATGTGTACATCTGGATAACCTCCCGGACTCATTATTGCAAGCAGAGAAAGTCAAGGGTCACACACACACACACACACACACACACACACACACACACACACACACACACACACACACACACACACACACACACACACACACACACACACACACACACACACACACACACACACACACACACACACACACACAAAACACAAACTATTACCAAATATCCAATTTAACAGAATCAATATCCCTTGACCAAAACAATGGCAATATGAACCCTCAAATGACTTCTCCATCCCAATCTTCCTCAACCCAGACAACACTTCCCCCCCCAACATCAGAGAACATAAACGCTTTTTCACAGTGGCGTTGACTTCTTGTGATTAACAGTTTCTTAGGAGGAGCAGCGCATGCAGTGGAAAGGATACCTTGGGCATGATGAATGGCCTGTCATCTCCAAGTGTTGCTGAACTTCTGTCTCATTGATGCCTAATGACTCCCCCCCCCCCCCCCCCGGGCATCTTCAGGGTACGCAGGCTGACACTGGGGTCAGAGGGCCAATACGCTAATGAGGAAAGAAGGATTAGGAAGGAAGAGGATATTATAAATACTGGAAAGGTATGGTGTCCCAAATGGCACCCTATTCCCCAGTTAGTGCGCAAATTTTGACCGGTGCCCATTGCTGCTGCGGATCATAGGGAATAGGGCATTGTATGGGACATACCCATAGTGTATTATGCAAACAAGGGATTCCTTTTAATCCACTGCATTGGAATAGGTTTCGTTTTGTTAAGTGCTGCTTTGCTTTATCTTTGCCAGTTCGCAGTTGTAAATGAGAACTTGTTCTCAACTAGCCTACCTGGTTAAATAAAGGTGAAATAAAATTGAAAAAATATAGATTGGTCTCTTCGTTGAGGTTTGGGTTTACATTACAAACCAGATAGATCCTTGATCCGGCCTTCTGCCTAGGAACCCCTGGTCGTCATAACAATCACAATACACTCAGCGTTATCGCTTCAATACTGACGACTTGACTTCTGACTAAATACCTATTCAGAGATATAAGATGAATACCTATTCAGAGGTATACAATGAATACCTATTCAGAGGTATAAGATGAATACCTATTCAGAGGTATAAGATGAATACCTATTCAGAGGTATACAATGAATACCTATTCAGAGGTATAAGATGAATACCTATTCAGAGATATAAAATGAATACCTATTGTATACCTCTGAATACCTATTCAGAGGTATAAGATGAATACCTATTCAGAGGTATAAGATGAATACCTATTCAGAGATATATCAACATACAGCTACATATTTTCTCTTCTCTTTTCTCTTCATTAACACTGAGATTGTGGACCCGTATAGACACTGGAACAGTGTTAAATTAACACTGAGATTGTGGACCCGTATAGACACTGGAACAGTGTTAAATTAACACTGAGATTGTGGACCTGTATAGACACTGGAACAGTGTTAAATTAACACTGAGATTGTGGACCCATATAGACACTGGAACAGTGTTAAATTAACACTGAGATTGTGGACCCGTATAGACACTGGAACAGTGTTAAATTAACACTGAGATTGTGGACCCGTATAGACACTGGAACAGTGTTAAATTAACACTGAGATTGTGGACCCGTATAGACACTGGAACAGTGTTAAATTAACACTGAGATTGTGGACCTGTATAGACACTGGAACAGTGTTAAATTAACACTGAGATTGTGGACCCGTATAGACACTGGAACAGTGTTAAATTAACACTGAGATTGTGGACCTGTATAGACACTGGAACAGTGTTAAATTAACACTGAGATTGTGGACCCGTATAGACACTGGAACAGTGTTAAATTAACACTGAGATTGTGGACCTGTATAGACACTGGAACAGTGTTAAATTAACACTGAGATTGTGGACCCGTATAGACACTGGAACAGTGTTAAATTAACACTGAGATTGTGGACCCGTATAGACACTGGAACAGTGTTAAATTAACACTGAGATTGTGGACCTGTATAGACACTGGAACAGTGTTAAATTAACACTGAGATTGTGGACCCGTATAGACACTGGAACAGTGTTAAATTAACACTGAGATTGTGGACCTGTATAGACACTGGAACAGTGTTAAATTAACACTGAGATTGTGGACCCGTATAGACACTGGAACAGTGTTAAATTAACACTGAGATTGTGGACCCGTATAGACACTGGAACAGTGTTAAATTAACACTGAGATTGTGGACCTGTATAGACACTGGAACAGTGTTAAATTAACACTGAGATTGTGGACCCGTATAGACACTGGAACAGTGTTAAATTAACACTGAGATTGTGGACCTGTATAGACACTGGAACAGTGTTAAATTAACACTGAGATTGTGGACCTGTATAGACACTGGAACAGTGTTAAATGAACACACTACTTGGAGTAAAGCCTTCTTTTAGAGTGCCTTGCATTTCAAGTGAATTGTATAGTTACCACCCATGACTTAGTGACAGAGACATGGTTTCTGTTTAATCTATTTTCAGTCCTGTGGACATCACAAAGTGAGATCCTGAGTGAATATGTGATCATTAATATGTCATTATTTAACAGAATACAATATGTATTTCATAAGGCCTTATTTTGAGGGTTACGCTCTCAACATAATTATCTCTGCAAGTGTTAAATCAACACTCATTGGTGGTCTAAGGCACTGCATCGCAGTGCTAGCTGTGCCACCAGAGACTCTGGGTTCGAGCCCAGGCTCTGTCGCAGCCGGGAGGTCCATAGGGCGACACACAATTGGCCTAGCATTGTCTGGGTTAGGAAGGGTTTGGCCGGTAGGGATATCCTTGTCTCAGCGCACACTAGTGACTCCTGTGGTGGGCCAGGCACAGTGCACGCTGACCAGGTTGCTAGGTACACGGTGTTTCCTCTGGCACATTGGTAGGGCTGGCTTCCGGGTTGGATGCGCGCTGTGTTAAGAAGCAGTGCGGCTTGGTTGGGATGTGTTTCGGAGGACGCTTGACTCTCGACCTTCGTCTCTCCCGAGCCCGTACAGGAGTTGCAGCAATGAGACAAGACAGTAGCTACTAACAATTGGATACTGTGAAATTGGGGAGAAATTTTTTAAAAATGAACACTCATTGGTGTAAAATAACCCCAGTGTTGGTGTTAATAACCAGAGTTGACACAAAACTACTCCCATCCCAGCATGCTCTATTAAGAATTGTCTGTTTAAATATCTATGTCATTGATTAATTCATCGTATGCTTCTCATATATAAATGACATAGAATTTCTAAACTAATCCAACATGTTACTTGAATTTATTGCAGCGGCTACTGAAATGCTTGTTCCACTTTATGTGCTGTAGGTAATCTTATATTTCAGTCTTCCAAACCCTGGCAGTTGTTCTGATGTCCCCACTCTGGCTGGATTTCAATAGGAATTACACATCACTGCAAATCAGCAGAAAGTGACAGGTTGCCTGAATAAGATAACATCTTGGCTTGTTCGTAGTACACAAACATAGGTTAAATAAACCATTCATTGGGTTTTTATTCACTTTCATGCTGGGTCTTTTTTTAATGTGATCCGAAGGTTATTTTCAGAAAGGTGTGGCTTATATATAGTTAGTTTTAGCCACCCGTGAGAGTAAATGTCAAGCCTGTTGATCGTGTTAGGTTTGTACACTGCATTGCAATATCTTCTTTGAATTTTATTGCACATTACATATTCTCATACAAATATATCGGGGACATCACACAGTAATATGTTCTTAAGGAACTCATTCACTTCTGTAAGTGTCAATAAATCTACAAAAGTGTCAGTCTTAACATGTGATAACAATTCAACAAACTGATTAACTGGAATGACATTTACTCTCACGGGTGGCCAAAAAGACTAAGCCAAGCCTCTAGTCTTCTGACCATCATCAACAAACCAAACCAAACTCTTTTAGAAAAACAACACAACTAAGTGACCCAATGCATGCAAACCAGCAGTTAGGTCATCCAAGCAACCCAGTATTTTTTAGTTTAAGCCCTCAAAATAAGGACTATGAAATACATATTGTATAAATAATACATTGTAATGAGAACATATTCACTTAGGATCTCACATGTTGAAGTACTTAGTGCTGAAAAAGGATGAATGCAACAAGCGTGTCTCTGTCTACAATTCACTTGAACGGCAAGGCACTCTGGGTAATATGCAAATAAAGCATTACACTAAGCAGTGTGTTAATTAAATACTGTTCAGTGTCTATAAGGGTCCCCACGTGCAGTGTTAATTTATCACTGGGGAATATGCTGTTTAACAATGGTCCCTGGTTGACTATCATCTTGACCTCTGGTCAAGGTGGAATGCGGTGATATATTGTGATTCAATTCTGCTCCTCCGGACAGGCAGAGACAGAGCAGTACTAAGCTCAGGTCCTCAGCTTCAGCCAGTCCAATGGAGACTTCTAGAACACACTGTTCAGAAGGAACTCACCAAGGACAGCCTGAGCTCCGGAACATAAGCACCTCACCTCTCTGCCTCCCTGACAGACAGGTGCATTACTGTGGAAATACATAACTCTACCTCTGAAGAGAGCTATTCCACGTCTGCCTGTAGATTAGGACCCTGTAGAAAATTCAATTTTTTATTTATTTAACCAGTCAGTTAAGAACAAATTCTTCTTCACAATGACGGCCTACACCAGTAAAACCCGGACGAAGCTGGGCCAATTGTGCTCCGACCTATTGGACTCCCAATCACAGCCGGTTGTGATACAGCCTGGATTCGAACCAGGGTTTCTGTAGTGACACTTAAAGCACTAAGATACAATGCCTTAGACCACTGAGTCACTCGGGAGCCCCAGAACAGGACCCTGTGGAATAGAACCCTGTAGAGTAGGACCCTATAGAATAGGACCCTGTAGAATAGGACCCTGTAGAATAGGAACCTGTAGAATCTGACCCTGTAGAATAGGACCCTGTAGAATAGGACCCTGTAGAATTTGACCCTGTAGAATAGAACCCTGTGGAATAGGACCCTGTGGAATAGCACCGTGTAGAGTAGGACCCTGTAGAATAGGACCCTGTAGAATAGGACCCTGTAGAGCACCACCCTGTGGAGTAGGACCCTGTAGAATATGATACTGTAGAGTAGAGTAGGACCCTGTAGAGTAGGACCCTGTAGAATAGGACACTGTAGAGTAGAGTAGGACCCTGTAGAAGAGGACCCTGTAGAATAGGACACTGTAAAGTAGAGTAGGACCCTGTAGAATAGGACCCTGTAGAATAGGACCCTGTAGAGTAGGACACTGTAGAGTAGAGTAGGACCCTGTAGAATAGGACCCTGTAGAATAGGACCCTGTAGAGTAAGACACTGTAAAGTAGAGTAGGACCCTGTAGAATAGGACCCTGTAGAATAGGACCCTGTAGAGTAGGACCCTGTAGAGTAGGACCCTGTAGAGTAGAGTAGGACCCTGTAGAATAGGACCTGTAGAGTAGGACCCTGTAGAGTAGGACACTGTAGAGTAGAGTAGGACCCTGTAGAATAGGACCCTGTAGAGTAGGACACTGTAAAGTAGAATAGGACCCTGTAGAATAGAACCCTGTAGAATAGGACCCTGTAGAATAGGACCCTATAGAATAGGACCCTGTAGATTAGGACACTGTAAAGTAGAGTAGGACCCTGTAGAATAGGACCCTGTAGAATAGGACCCTGTAGAGTAGGACACTGTAGAGTAGAGTAGGACCCTGTAGAATAGGACCCTGTAGAATAGGACCCTGTAGAGTAAGACACTGTAAAGTAGAGTAGGACCCTGTAGAATAGGACCCTGTAGAATAGGACCCTGTAGAGTAGGACCCTGTAGAGTAGGACCCTGTAGAGTAGGACCCTGTAGAGTAGAGTAGGACCCTGTAGAATAGGACCTGTAGAGTAGGACCCTGTAGAGTAGGACACTGTAGAGTAGAGTAGGACCCTGTAGAATAGGACCCTGTAGAGTAGGACACTGTAAAGTAGAGTAGGACCCTGTAGAATAGAACCCTGTAGAATAGGACCCTGTAGAATAGGACCCTGTAGAGTAGGACCCTGTAGAATAGGACCCTGTAGAGTAGGACACTGTAAAGTAGGACCCTGTAGAATAGGACTCTGTAGGGTAGGACACTGTAAAGTAGAGTAGGACCCTGTAGAGTAGGACCCTGTAGAGTAGGACCCTGTAGAATAGGACACTGTAGAATAGGACACTGTAGAGTAGAGTAGGACCCTGTAGAGTAGGACCCTGTAGAATAGGACCCTGTAGGGTAGGACGCTGTAAAGTAGAGTAGGACCCTGTAGAGTAGGACCCTGTAGAGTAGGACCCCGTAGAGTAGGACCCTGTAGAATAGGACACTGTAGAGTAGAGTAGGACCCTGTAGAGTAGGACCCTGTAGAATAGGACACTGTAGAGTAGAGTAGGACCCTGTAGAAGAGGACCCTGTAGAATAGGACACTGTAAAGTAGAGTAGGACCCTGTAGAATAGGACCCTGTAGAATAGGACCCTGTAGAGTAGGACACTGTAAAGTAGGACACTGTAAAGTAGAGTAGGACCCTGTAGAATAGGACCCTGTAGAATAGGACACTGTAGAGTAGAGTAGGACCCTGTAGAATAGGACCCTGTAGGGTAGGACACTGTAAAGTAGAGTAGGACCCTGTAGAATATGGTCTCCCCCCACAGTAGCCACCAGGACAGAGGAATTGATTCTATAGTCAGGGCATGCCAGGGTGTGTTTAACAAGGGCCTCTGAAAATGGGTGATGTACTCTCTAACAGGGAGATGAATAGGTCCTGACAGGATGTTGCTGTAGGACAGCTGCCTCTTCTCCCTGTCCTATACAGAGACAGACGACTGTAACGCGTGTTTACTGTAAAAGACATTGGCACTTTGTCGACATTTTCTCATAATGCTTCTTTAAATATGATAATGGGTCAAAACCTTTGGATATGTTTTTGCTGACTAGAAGGGGTTTCATTGCTTGGTGCTTGATAGTCTACCTGTGTAGATGAATGAATCCACATATACATAGTTATACACAAAGACAAACAGAGCATGTACACTGAGAATACAAAACATTAAGAACACCTGCTCCTTCAATGACATAGACCGACCAGGTGAAATGTGTTCCTAATGTTTGTACGCTCAGTGTATATCACGTAAATGAACACAGATCATAAATCAAATCAAATCAAATTTTATTTGTCACATACACATGGTTAGCAGATGTTAATGCGAGTGTAGCGAAATGCTTGTGCTTCTAGTTCCAATGCTTCGTCCTCGATGCATCATCTTCTTCAACGATCAGTAACACAGCTTCTAATGAAACAAGACATAACACTATGTTGCTTGTTTATATTTAAATAACACCAGTACCACTATTTATACAAAAGTATGTGGACACCCATTCAAATTAGTAGATTTGGATATTTCAGCCACACCCGTTGCTGACAGGTGTATAAAATCAAGCATAACAGCCATGAAATCTCCATAGACAAATATTGGCAGTAGAATGGCCTTACTGAAGAGCTCAGTGACTTTCAACGTGGTGCTGTCATAGGATGCCACCTTTCCAAATAGTCAGTTAGTCAAATTTCTGCCCTGCTAGTGAAATGGAAAGTCTAGTAGTGACAACGGCTCAGCCGTGAAGTGGTAGGCCGCACAAGTTCACAGAATGAGACCGCCGAGTGCTGAAGCACGTAGCACGTAAATATCATCGCTCATCAGTTGTAACACTCACTACCGAGTGCAATGTCAGCAGAAGGACTGTTCGTCGGGAGCTTTATGAAATGGGTTTCCGTGGCCGAGCAGCCGCACACAAGCCTAACCAGGCGCAATGCCAAGCGTCAGCTGGAGTGGTGTAAAGATCTCCGCCATTGGACACTCTGGAATTATGACTCCCGCTTCACCATCTGGCAGTCCGACGGACAAATCTGGGTTTGGTGGATGCTAGGAAAACGCTACTTGCCCCAATGCATAATGCCAACTGTAAAGTTTGGTGGAGGAGGAATAACTGTCTGGGCTGTTTTTCATGGTTCGGGCCCCTTAGTTCCAGTGAAGGGAAATCTTAACGCTACATCATACAATGACATTCTAGACTATTCTGTGTTTCCAACTTTGTGGAAACAGTTTGGGGAAGGCACCTTCCTGTTTCAGTATGGCAATGCCCCTGTGCACAAAGAGAGGTCCATACATAAAAAAAAATCTGAGATCAGCGTGGAAGAACTTGAATGGCCTGCACAGAGTCCTGACCTCAACAAACACCTTTGGGATGTATTGGATTTTTTTATATAATTTTTTAACCAGGCAAGTCAGTTAAGAACACATTCTTATTTTCAATGACAGCCTGGGAACAGTGGGTTAACTGCCTGTTCAGGGGCAGAACGACAGATTTGTACCTTGTCAGCTCGGGGGGTTTGAACTCGCAACCTTACTAGTCCAACACTCTAACCACTAGGCTACGCTGCCGCCCCGATGAATCAGTGTCTGACCTAAACTAATGCTCTTGTGGCTGAATGGAAGCAAGTCCCTGCAGCAATGTTCCAACATCTAATGGAAAGCCTCAGAATAGTGGAGGTTGTTATAGCAGCAAAGGGGGCACCAACTCCATATGAATGCCCATGGTTTTGGAATGAGATGTTCAAAGGGCATATCCACACACTTTGGCCATGTAGTGTATGAATCATCATCATTTATCAACACATGGTCTCTGCATTATTAACGATTAGATTGTCTCTTAAATGAACAGCAGAGTTTCAACCATACATACTGAACAAAAACATAAAGTGTTGGTCTCATGTTTCATAAACTGAAATACAAGATCTCAGAGATGTTCCATATGCACAAATTTGCTTACTTCCCTGTTAGTGAGCATTTATTCCATGCCAATTGGCTACCGAGTGTGCTCAGCGGTCTATGGCAGTGCATCTCAGTTTATAGAGACGTCACTACAGACCTTGGTTCCATTCCAGGCTGTATCACATCCGGCCGTGATTGGGAGTCCCATAGGGCGGCGCACAATTGGCCCAGCGTTTTCCGGGTTAGGGCCAGTGTAGGCCGTCATTGTAAATAAGAATTTGTTCTTAACTGACTTGCCTAGTTATAGAAAAAGATAATCCATCCAGCATGATCATTACACAGGTGCACCTTGTGCTGGGGACAATAAAAGGCCAGTCTAAAATGTGGCCGTCTTGTCATGCCGCAGACGTCTGAAGTTTTGTAATTGGCATGCTGACTACAGCAATGTACACCAGTACGTCCAACCGTCGTCACTACCACACACCTATATACCTGTATAACTATAACACCTGTATATGGCGTTGTGTGAATGAGCGGTTTGCTGATGTCAGCGTTGTGAACAGAGTGCCCCATGGTGGCGGTGGGGTTATGGTATGGTGTTTGCTGATGTCAGCGTTGTGAACAGAGTGCCCCATGGTGGCGGTGGGGTTATGGTATGGTGTTTGCTGATGTCAGCGTTGTGAACAGAGTGCCCCATGGTGGCGGTGGGGTTATGGTATTGGCAGGCATAAGTTACAGACAACGAACACAAATGCATTTTATCAATGACAATTTGAATGCACAAAAGATACCGTGACGAGATCCTGAGGCCCATTGTCGTGCCATTCATCCGCCACCATTACCTCATCTTTCAGCATGATAACGCACGGCCCCATGTCGCAAGGATCTGTACACACTTCCTGGAAGCTTAAACTGTCCCAGTTCTTCCATGGCCTCCATATTCACCAGACACCCATTGAGACTGTTTGGGATGCTCTGGATTGACGTGAAATTGTTGCATGTTGCGTTTATACTTTTGTTCAGTATAGCTGTAGGAACTTAATTTGAGCCAGTTTGCTACAGCAGGAAAATAAACCTGCAGCAAGAGAACATTTGAATTATTATGTGGTTTTTAATTCATGTGGTTTTTTGTAAGGTTTGATACATTTTTCATTAGGGCTAAATCAAGTCTAAAATGTTTAAGTGGAAATTAGAAACTTTAGAAGTGTTTTAAAAGTTAGCATTTCCTGCAACAAGAGGATGATCAAATTAAGGCATGGCATCTGTAAAGCACATTTTTCCTCTGGACTGTTTAATCATTGATAGACTGTTATATTAATTAGCTCCTTATTGAATAATACTTCTAGTTTTCTGTCCTATATTGGTTCATTATATTTTATGAATATAAAAAGGATCCTTACGGTGTTATTTCAAAGTCCGATAATTAGGCCCCACATAGGGAGATATGCATTAGTTCAATAATATTAACCATTAACCACATCCTCATAGGGTTGAGGGTATAATACGATTGGGTAAAATGAGCTGACGAAACAGTTCAATGCCATTTTCTTGATTGCATGATGGACATGTTGGAGGACAAAAGGAAAGCAGGACAGGAGAGAGGGAGGGTAGAAGAGAGGGTGGGAGGGCAAAAGAGAGGGAGGGAGGGGAAGAGGGAGGGCAGATGAGAGGTCGAGCAGAAGAGAGGGTGGGAGGGTAGAAGAGAGGGAGGGTAGAAGAGAGGGTGGGAGGGTAGAAGAGAGGGTGGGAGGGTAGAAGAGAGGGAGGGAGGGTAGAAGAGAGGGTGGGAGGGCAGAAGAGAGGGTGGGTAGAAGAGAGGGTGGGAGGGTAGAAGAGAGGGAGGGAGGGTAGAAGAGAGGGAGGGTAGAAGAGAGGGTGGGAGGGTAGAAGAGAGGGAGGGTAGAAGAGAGGGAGGGCAGAAGAGAGGAAGGGAGGGCAGAAGAGAGGGAGTGAGGGTAAGAGGGAGGGTAGAAGAGAAGGAGGGTAGAAGAGAGGGAGGGCAGAAGAGAGGGAGAAGTAGGGCAGAAGAGAGGGAGGGGAAGAGGGAGGGCAGAAGAGAGGGAGGCCAGAAGAGAATAAGCGTGAGTAGAAGAGAGAGAGAAGGAGGGCAGAAGAGAGGGAGGGGAAGAGGGAGGGCAGAAGAGAGGGAGGCCAGAAGAGAATAAGCGTGAGTAGAAGAGAGAGAGAAGGAGGGCAGAAGAGAGGGAGGGGAAGAGGGAGGGCAGAAGAGAGGGAGGCCAGAAGAGAGGAAGCGTGGGTAGAAGAGAGAGAGAAGGAGGGCAGAAGAGAGGGAGGGGAAGAGGGAGGGCAGAAGAGAGGGAGGCCAGAAGAGAATAAGCGTGAGTAGAAGAGAGAGAGAAGGAGGGCAGAAGAGAGGGAGGGGAAGAGGGAGGGCAGAAGAGAGGGAGGCCAGAAGAGAGGAAGCGTGGGTAGAAGAGAGAGAGGGTAGAAGAGAGAGAGAAGGAGGGCAGAAGAGAGAGAGAGAGAGAGGGAGAGAGGGAGGGAGGGAGGGAGGCAGGGAGGGCAGGAGAGAGGGAGGGCAGGAGAGAGGGAGGGCAGGAGAGAGGAAGGGAAGAGAGAGAGGGAGGGAGATAAGAACACTAATTTGGGTCTGCAAGGTGGTTTATCCCATGAAGGGAAACGAAACAAAAGCACAGTCAGAAAAACAACCTCTCTCATCAAGAGACCGGGACACGTGTGTGCTCAACGTAATTCAGTGTTAACTTTTTTCCTATTTTTCTGTATGCCTGAAGTGACGTGGATCCAATGACTTTCACCAAAGGCCCTCTGCCTCTCCCCCTGACCTACAGTCCCTTCAGGAGGAAGATGCCAGTGAGACCAGCTAGAAGAACGATATGGAATAGATACTTGGGGGGGGATCCTGAAGGACCTGTGTAATCAGGGGGGGGGGGTGATCCTGAAGGACCTGTGTAATCAGGGGGGGGGGTGATCCTGAAGGACCTGTGTAATCAGGGGGGTGATCCTGAAGGACCTGTGTAATCAGGGGGGTGATCCTGAAGGACCTGTGTAATCAGGGGGGTGATCCTGAAGGACCTGTGTAATCAGGGGGGTGATCCTGAAGGACCTGGGTAATCAGGGGGGGGATGGATGATCCTGAAGGACCCGTGTAATCAGGAGGGGGTGGTGATCCTGAAGGACCCGTGTAATCAGGGGGGGTTGGTGATCCTGAAGGACCCGTGTAATCACTATAAGAGCCCAGCTCCACTGGAGATAGATTTGGAGGGTCGGGCGACGCCTCAGAATGACAATGAGATGAAAACAGGACGGCTGCTGGCTGTGTGTGACAGAGAGAGATGGATGAAGAGGACAGCGGGAGAGAGAGAGACAGATAGGGAGAGATCAAACCTCCTCATCACACCTGCTCACGACTGTTCCGTCTTCTGTCAAGACACTCCACCATATAACTGTTACAGGTGGTCTCTGCCTGTCTGCTTTTGATTCTCTCTCCCCTCCCCTCTCCTCCTCTCTCTCTTTTACCTTCTCCCAACCTTCTGCAGCCCTGTCTGCCCTCCATCTCTCTGTCCCTCCCTCTACCTCCCTTACCATCTCCCCTTCTCTCTCTCTCTCTACAAATCTCTCTCTCTCTCTCTCTCTCTCTGTCTCTCTCTCTCTACAAATCTCTCTCTCTCTCTCTCTCTCTCTCTCTCTCTCTCTCTCTCTCTCTCTCTCTCTCTCTCTCTCTCTCTGTCTCTCTCTCTCTCTCTACAAATCTCTCTCTCTCTCTCTCTCTCTCTCTCTCTCTCTCTCTCTCTCTCTCTCTCTCTCTCTCTCTCTCTCTCTCTCTCTCTCAAATCTCTCTCTCTCTCTCTCTCTCTCTCTCTCTCTCTCTCTCTCTCTCTCTCTCTCTCTCTCTCTCTCTCTCTCTCTCTCTCTCTCTCTCTCTCTCTCTCTCTCTCTCTCTCTCTCTCCCAGCATGTAGAGAGGTAATCTATTTCTGCTGTTTCAGGGAAACAGGAGGCCCTTTATGGTTGTTGCCATGGAGTCATCACTTACAGGTCGTCACGGGACCACAAGTGGCCTTAACACACAGAATCAGCACTAAACCACAATCGTGACCTGATTCTACAGACTACATCTAGTTGTCTTCACCATACTTGGTCAGGCTGAAACAGAGCAGTGGAGGATATACAGTAATTCAGGATATACAGTAAGAAGTGTTTTTCGGGGTGCTAAATTGACAACAAAAAAAAGAAAGCAAACTTTAACTTAACTCACTAGAAAATATCTTAATCTATTTACAAGTTCCAAGCAGCAAGAGGTCAGAAGACAGATAATATATAATCTGCTGCTGACAATTCAAATATAATATTCTGTTTGGGTGTAGATAGCCTACGAATAGTGCCACAGCATCACTAACCCAGATTTGTGTTCTCCTGTAGTTCCTGAGAGCTGCAGCCTGGTGATAAAAGGTCCGCCCTGGGGGGAGATGCTTTCTGCTGTCTGCTTCGGAGGATCAACCACCAATACATTATACACCGAGTGGACAAAACATTAGGAACACCTTCCTAAATACTAATTGAGTGTATGTAAACTTCTGACCCACTGGGAATGTGATGAAAGAAATAAAACCTGAAATAAATAATTGTGGTGATCCTAACTGACCTAAGACAGGGATTTTTACTGGAATTAAATGTCAGGAATGGTGAAAAACTGAGTATAAATGTATTTGGCTTTAGTGTATGTAAACTTCTGACTTCAACTGTATATACAACTGTCACTCATTAAAAACATGTTTTTATTATTCTGCTCTTAATTAACTTGATGATTTTAACTAGAAATTAGTGAGAGTTGTTTATACGGCTGATCAATAAAATGATTTCCCCAGTTGCTGGATCCAATGTAGAACCCCAAAAATGTATCTACACACTGGTTGATGCGCCCAAAGCCATAGCTGTGCTTATCAATTTAATTCAATTTAAAGGGCTTTATTGGCATGTAAAATATATGTTTACATTGCCAAAGCAAGTGAAATAAGCAACAAAAATTAATGGTAAACGTTACACTCACAAAAGTTCCCCCCCAAAAAATGAAGATATTTCAAATGTTATATTCTGTGCAAACATTTAAGTACAAAAAGGAAAATAAATAAACATAAATATGGGTTTTATTTACAATGGGGTTTGTTCTTCACTGGTTCCCTTTTCTTGTGGAAACAGGTCACAAATCTTGCTGCAGTGATGGCACACTATGGTATTTCACCCAGTAGACATGGGAGTTTATAAAAATTTGATTTGTTTTCTAATTCTTTGTGGGTCTGTGTAATCTGAAGGAAATATGTGTCTCTAATATGGTCATAAATTTGGAAGGAGGCTAAGAAGCGCTGCTCAGTTTCTACCTCATTTTGTGGGCAGTGTGCACACAGTCTGTCTTCTCTTGAGAGCCAGGTCTGCCTACGGCGGCCTTTCTCAATAGCAAGGCTATGCTCACTGTATTCTGCCACGGTGTACTCTCTGATTAGGGCCAAATAGCATTCTCGTCTGCTCAGTTTTTTTGTTAATTCTTTCCAATGTGTCAAGTAATTCTCTTTTTTATTTTCTCATTATTTGATTGGGTCTAATAGTGTTGATTCCCCTACCTTCCATAACAACGCCATCACATACAGACAGATTGATCTGGAGAAAAGTCCCCTAAGCAAACTCGTCCTGGGGCTGTGTTCACAAACACAAACGGACCCAACACAGCCCCAGGACGAGTTTGCTTAGGGGACTTTTCTCCAGATCAATCTGTCTGTATGTGATGGCTTTGTTATGGAAGGTATGGGAATCACTTTCTTGTAGGTGGTTGTAGAATTTATCGTCTCTTTTCTGGATTTTGATCATTAGCGTGTATAATTCTTGGTTGGTGAGCGGACCCCAGACCTCACAACCATAAAGGGCAATGGGTTCTATAACTGATTCAAGTATTTTTAGCAAGATACTAATAGGTATGTTCGAATTTTATGTTCCTTTCCAATGATCCTGCCGACCAAGGACGGGTCTGAGGAGATATTTGGCGTCGCAGCTAGCCTAGCTGGACATCAAGCTAGCAGGATTTTCTTGACCGCAGCCCTCGATGAGGTTAGCCATTGTGGCTGGGACTGCGGATTGTCCTGGATTTGTGGCTGTCTAGATCCTTGCTGAGTTTTTTTTCTATCTTCCCTGTGACCTGCCCTGTCTGGAGCTGCGAGGAGTTACAGTTACCATGATAAAGAACGAATCCGGTGGGAGTACCATTGAGGACAGTGCTCTCTCTCTATCACAGATGAAAGCTGGCGGGAGTACCATTGAGGACAGTGCTCTCTCTCACAGATGAAAGCTGGCGGGAGTACCATTGAGGACAGTGCTGTCTCTCTATCACAGATGAAAGCTGGCAGGAGTACCATTGAGGACAGTGCTCTCTCTCACAGATGAAAGCTGGCGGGAATACCATTGAGGACAGTGCTCTCTCTCTCTCTCACAGATGAAAGCTGGAGGGAGTACCATTGAGGACAGTGCTCTCTCTCTATTACAGGTGAAAGCTGGCGGGAGTACCATTGAGGACAGTGCTGTCTCTCTATCACAGATGAAAGCTGGCGGGAGTACCATTGAGGACAGTGCTGTCTCTCTATCACAGGTGAAGTATATTTTAAATGAACAAAAATAGTTCTACAAGCAGTTGTTACAACAAGAAAATAAATCAAATGTTTTGTCTAAATATTAATGGATTCTACTAATAAAAGAAGAATGGACAACCTGACCAGAGAGGTCCAGGACCTGAAGAACAGTTTGCAGTTCTCCCAGGGTCAGCTCGACAAGTTGAAACAGGAGAATGGCAAGATGACAGCAATCTGTAAGTCATCGAGAGAGGACATCGGTGCTGTGTGTGAATCCATGAAAACAATGACAGAGAAATCAGATTATCTTGAGTAACAATCAAGGCGGAACAACATGGTTGTGGACGAAATTACAGAATCTCCACATGAGACCTGGATAGAGACTTAGAACAAATTGAAGGAAATGATCTCTGAGAAATTGAAGATGGACCACGAGAAGATTGAGATGATCCAGGCGATAGTACCTGTATTACAAAGCCAAGATCAATGATATAAATAATGAAGGAAAAAACTTTGCAGTACTTTAAATGAAATTATGGGCAGCAAGACAAATTCAACTCCATCTTTGATCGAATCAGATGGCTTATTCATCACAAAACCATTTGATATTGCCATTTATTTGAATGATTATTTCATTGGCAAAATGGGCAAACTTAGGCAGGATGCCAACAAATGCCAACAACGAAGAGTGAGCAATTGTATTCATGCATTAAAAAAAGTTAGAATTTTGTAAAGTTAGTGTGGGAGAGGTGGAAAAATTATTGTTATCGATCAATAATGACAAACCTCCTGGTATTGACACCTTAGATGGAAAGCTACTGAGGATGGTAGCTGACTCTATAGCCACTCCTATCTGTCATATCTTTAATCTGAGCCTAGAGGAAAGTCTTTGTCCTCAGGCCTGCAGGGAAGACAAATTCATTATGCTACTCAAGTGGTAAAACGAACTTTACTGGTTCTAACAGCAGACCTATAATCTTGCTGCCAGCTCTTAGCAAGCTGTAGGAAAAAGATGTTTTTGACCAAATACAATGCTATTTCTCTGCAAACACATTAGCAACAAACTTTCAGCATGCTTATAGAGAAGGGCTCTCAACATGTACTGCACTGACACAAATGACTGGTTGAAAGAAATTGATAATAATAAGATTGTGGGAGCTGTACTGTTAGATTTCAGTGCAGCCTTTGGTATTATAGATCATAACCTGTTGTTGAGAAAACTTGTGTTATGACTTTTCAACCTCTGCCATATTGTGGATTCATAAATATCTATCTAATAGAACTAAAATAGTTTTTTTTTTATGGAAGCTTCTCTAATGTCAAACATGTAAAGTGTGGTGTACCGCAGGGCAGCTCTAGAGGCTCTCTACTCTTTTCTATTTTTACCAATGACCTGCCACTGGCATTTAACACAGCATGTGTGTCCATGTATGCTGATGATTCAACCATATACACATCAGCAACCACAGCTAATGAAGTCACTGAAACCCTTAACAAAGAGTTGCAGTCTGTTTTGGAACGGGTGGCCAGTAATAAACTGGTCCTGAACATTTCTAAAACTAAGAGCATTGGATTTGGTACAAAGCATTCCTTAAGTGCTAGACCTCATCTGAATCTGGTAATGAATGGTGGGGCTGTTGATCAAGTTGAGGAGGCTAAATTACTTGGCGTTACTTTAGATTGTAAACTGTCATGGTCAAAACATATAGATTCAATGGTTTTAAAGATGGGGAGAGATCTGTCAGGAAGAAAGATGCTCTGCTTTTCTGACACCACACTCCAAAAAGCAAGTTTTCCAGTCCCCAAATCCAGAACAAATTCAAGAAAACTTCCTTCCATCTCATATTGCTCAAATAAAGAGTAAACCTGTATTATGTGTTTTGTGTGAACCCCAGGAGAGTAGCTGCTGCTTTTGAAACAGCTAATGGGGATCCTAATGAAATACCAACTAGAAGGCCAAATTCTTGCCATGTCTCTCAGATCATTCCCAGCTTTGTGGTAGTTACCTGTGGCGCTGATGTTTAGGCCAAATTATGTATAGTTGTTTTGTGTGCTCTAGGGCAAGGGTGTCAAGATGGAATTTGTATTTGTGGTCCTGGCAACTGGACCTTTTTTGGAACACCATTATTTTTGTCTTACTGAGATTTACTGTCAGGGCCCAGGTCTGACAGAATCTGTGCATAAGATCTAGGTGCTGCTGTAGGCCCTCCTTGGTTATCATCTATATGCCCTCTCTCAGTGCATGGTATCTAGTATCTGTTATTGCCCCCTGGTCCAGTGTGTATCTGGGTCAGGTGGGTGAACCCAAGAGATACAGCGGACGGTTTGGGGCGTAGTCATTAGGACTCTCTGATCAGCTAATGAGCTCCTTTTGAATTCTTCCTCAACTTCTCCTCTCCTCTCCTCTCCTCTCCTCTCGTCTCCTCTCCTCTCCTCTCCCCTACTCTTATCTCCTCTTCTCTCTTCTCTCCTCTCGCTCTTCTTCTCTCCCCTCCTCTCTCGTCTTGCTCCTCTCATCTCCTCTTCTCTCTCCTCTCCTCTCTCCTTCTCTCTCCTCTCCTCTCTCCTTCTCTCTCCTCTTCTCTCTCCACTCCTCTTTTCTCTCCCCTTCTTTCTCCTACACGTTCCTCTTCTCTCTCCTCTTCTTTCTCATTTCCTCTCCTCTCCTCTCCTCTCCTCTCATCTCGTCTCCTCTCCTCTCCTCTCCCCTACTCTTATCTCCTCTTCTCTCTTCTCTCCTCTCGCTCTTCTTCTCTCCCCTCCTCTCTCGTCTTGCTCCTCTCATCTCCTCTCCTCTCTCCTCTCTCCTTTTCTCTCTCCACTCCTCTTTTCTCTCCCCTTCTTTCTCCTACACGTTCCTCTTCTCTCTCCTCTTCTTTCTCATGTCCTCTTCTCTCTCCTCTCCTCTCACCTCTCGATTCCTCTTCTCTTCCCACTCCTCTTCTCTCTCATCTCCTCTATCTCCTCTTCTCTTCCCACTCCTCTTCTCTCTCATCTCCTCTTATCTCCTCGCCTCTCCTCTTCTCTTCCCACTCCTCTTCTCTCTCATCTCCTCTATCTCCTCTCGTCTCCTCTACCAGTATCATACACTATATTCATGATACATGCAGCAGTACCATAAATATGGCTGCATGTTCACCTCATAGCTCCAGAGAACCAGGGTTGTGTCTCTCCCTGTGAGCGATGATAAATCTCCCCTTTCCAGCGTGGCCCATCAGGCCGAGGAGCGGAAAATTAAAGGTCCTAGACAATCACCCTGGCTCCCCGCTCTGCTAGTGATGGAGAGCACCCAGCACAGCCAAAATCGCAAGTACAGGCCATATAACACCATACACCCACACAGGGCTGCCACACCACAACACAAGCAATACCCCCGCCTGTCAGGCCTCAGCACAGGCATTACCCCTGCCTGTCAGGCCTCACCGCAGGCAATACCGTTGCCTGTCAGGCCTCAGCTCAGGCATTACCCCCGCCTGTCAGGCCTCACCACAGGCAATACCGTTGCCTGTCAGGCCTCACCACAGGCAATAGCGCTGCCTGTCAGGCCTCAGCTCAGGCAATAGCACTGCCTGTCAGGCCTCAGCTCAGGCAATAGCACTGCCTGTCAGGCCTCAGCTCAGGCAATATACAGTAACAAACACCAAACACCCACAACAGGCAATAGCGCTGCCTGTCAGGCCTCAGCTCAGGCAATAGCGCTGCCTGTCAGGCCTCAGTTCAGGCAATAGCGCTGCCTGTCAGGCCTCAGCTCAGGCAATAGCGCTGCCTGTCAGGCCTCAGCTCAGGCAATAGCGCTGCCTGTCAGGCCTCAGCTCAGGCAATAGCGCTGCCTGTCAGGCCTCAGCTCAGGCAATAGCACTGCCTGTCAGGCCTCACCACAGGCAATAGCACTGCCTGTCAGGCCTCAGCTCAGGCAATATACAGTAACAAACACCAAACACCCACAACAGGCAATAGTATTGGCAGTCAGGGAACAAACAATAATGGATTGTACATTCCCGAACCAGCTAAACCCACACATATATCTCTGAGATCTGTCAAGGAGAGTTTTGTCCAACCAGGTCTAGGAGAGTGTGAGAGGGGCTTGAGAGGTGACAAGAGTGTGATGTCTTCAATACCCAAAATAGGATGGTTACAGCCAGCATAGACACAAACACACCCCCCCCCCCACCTTAACTCCATTAAAACGTTTCTAATATTAATATAACACACAGTCACTAGAACACACAGTCAATATAACACACAGTCACTAGAACACACAGTCACTAGAACACACAGTCACTAGAACACACAGTCACTAGAACACACAGTCACTAGAACACACAGTCACTAGAACACACAGTCACTAGAACACACAGTCAATATAATACACAGTCAATATAATACACAGTAAATAGAACACACAGTCACTAGAACACACAGTCACGAGAACACACAGTCACTATAACACACAGTCACTAGAACACACAGTCACTAGAACACACAGTCACTAGAACACACAGTCACTAGAACACACAGTCAATATAATACACAGTCTGTCATGTTTGTCATTTATTATCATGTCTTGTCCCTGTGCTCCCCATTCTATTCGTTTCCCTCTGCTGGTCTTATTAGGTTCTTTCCCTCTTTCTATCCCTCTCTCTCCCCCTCCCTCTCTCACTCTCTCGCTCTCTCTTCTCTCTATCGTTCCATTCCTGCTCCCAGCTGTTCCTATTCCCCTAATCATCATTTAGTCTTCCCACACCTGTTCCCGATCCTTTCCCCTGATTAGAGTCCCTATTTCTTCCTTTGTGTTCCGTTCCTGTCCTGTCGGTTCCTTGTTTAGAATTCACCGTGCTGTGATTGTGTATCGCCCTGTCCTGTCGTGTTTTTGCCTTCATCAGATGCTGCGTGTGAGCAGGTGTCTCTGTCAGCTACGGCCTGCGCCTACCCGAAGCGACCTGCAGTCTGTGGCCGCTTCTCCTGTTATTCCCCTCTACAGACTAGAGGATTTCTGTTATTTCCCTGTTTGGACATTTCCTGTTAAGGATTCAGGATTTGTCGTTTTCTGTTTGGACTTGAATAAACTCTGTTTCTGTTAAGTCGCTTTTGGGTCCTCTTTCACCTGCATGACACAGTCACTAGAACACACAGTCAATATAATACAGTCACTAGAACACACAGTCAATATAATACACAGTCACTAGAACACACAGTCAATATAATACACAGTCAATATAACACACAGTCAATATAACACACAGTAAATATAATACACAGTCAATAGAACTCACAGTCACTAGAACACACAGTCAATATAATACACAGTCACTAGAACACACAGTCAATATAATACACAGTCACTAGAACACACTGTCAATATAATACACAGTCACTAGAACACACAGTCAATATAATACACAGTCAATATAACACACAGTCACTAGAACACACATTAAATATAATACACAGTCAATAGAACTCACAGCACAGTCAATCCCCATCTTTTTCTCTCCCTATATCTGTCTGTCTGTCTGTCTGTCACTCTCTCTCTCTCTCTCTCTCTCTCTCTCTCTCTCTCTCTCTCTCTCTCTCTCTCTCTCTCTCTCTCTCTCTCTCTCTCTCTCTCTTTCGCACTCCATCTCAAACTCTCACTCCTGATTGGGCAAAACAGCCACCACCCGTTATGAAATATTTTCTTATTTTTCTAATCACATCGAAACACGTAAATATCCTTTTCTGATAACATCGAATCTGCACTGGCCCATAGATCACAATCTCTACTAAACTAACATTTGGAATTGTTTTAAAATGGTCAGAAAAAGCATAATTTGGCCATCTGATTTTGAATTTTAGGACGCCTGTAGGTATTAAAAGAGATATAAAAGAATGATTTGATGAAACATTGAGTTTGGCCATTACTGCTATAGCTCATCGAAACGCATTGAATAAAACATGTGTACGTGGCGAAACATCAAGTCAAAAAATAAATGATAAGGAATAAGGTTTTGAAGTTGCTGTCCTATATCTGAGAGATACAGGGCATTCAAAAAGTATTCAGGCCCCTTTTTCCACATTTTGTTACATTGCAGCCTTATTCTAAAACAGATACAATAGTTTTTTTCCTCAATCAATCTACACACAATACACCCATAGTGACAAAGCAAAAAAAAATGATACAGTACATTTATGCTAATTTCTACGACTTCAGACCCATTACGCAGTACTTTGTTGAAGCACCTTTGGGAGCGATTACATCCTGAAGTCTTCTTGATGACATCTGTATTTGGGGTGTTTCTCCCATTCTTTTCTGCAGATCTTCTCAGGGTTGTCAGGTTGGATGGGGAGCGTCGCTACACAGCCATTTTCAGGTCTCTCCAGAGATGTTTGATCGATTTTATGTCCGGGCTCTGGCTGGGCCACTCAAGGACATTCAGAGACTTGTCCCGAGCTCCAAGCGGGCTGTCATGTGCATTTTACTGAGGAGTGGCTTCCGTCTGGCCACTCTTCCATAAAGGCCTGATTGGTGGAGTGCTGCAGAGATGGTTGTCCTTCTGGAAGGTTCTCCCATCTCCACAGAGGAACTCTGGAGCTCTCTCAGAGTGATCATCGGTTCTTGGTCATCTCCCTGATCAGGCCCTTCTCCCCAGATTGCTGAGTTTGGCTGGACGGCCAGCTCTAGGAAAAGTCTTGGTGATTACAGACTTCTTCCATTTATGAATGATGGAGGCCACTGTGTTCTTGGGGACCTTAAACGCTCCAGACATTTTTGGTACCCTTCCCCAGATCTTTGTCTCAACACAATCCTGTTATTCCTGCAACCTCATGGCTTGGTTTTTGCTCTGACATGCACTGTCAACTGTGGAACCTTATATAGATCAAACGCCATTTGACGTAATTTATCTGTGGCCAATGACCTTGAGCCTTCTTGGATGAGTGTTATTCTGCCGTTAATACGTGTCACGTATCAGTTTGCAAACAATGTAAACAAAACTCATTGTTGCGTTAATACAGCCACATGGTCTCTTTTTTTGCTTTCTTGAGTGAGGCAGCTCCAAAATGCAGGTGTTTCAGCCTAGTTCAGTGCTTTCTGTGGTGGTGGAGTAGTAGGGGTTGGTAGTTGCGCCGTGATTGGCTCAGTGTTCTGTCACTCATGGGGAAATTACGTCACCTCAAAATCTATAGGTAGAGCTAAACAATTCAAGCCCCTTGGTTGCTGCCGTACAGTTACATTAGATGTGCCCATCCAAGAAGGCTGAAGGTCATTGGCCACAGATAAATGACGTCAAATGCCGTTTTTTCTACCATAGCTTTGATTGGACTGATCATGTCAACATCATACTTTCAAAATCTTAGCTAGCAAGCTAGCAGTCATCACCATGACTGAAGTCGACAATCTACTGGCAAATTCTTTTCAATCCTTGTCATATGAAGATACATTATAAAGATAAATTATCGATAAAACATATTGGTGCTCATCGGGTATTAGACATAAACATTACACAACACGTTGGAAATCGCAAATTCAACAATGAGTGGTTTGGAAGGAAACTCTGGCTTCTAGAGCTCTGATCTGAAGATCCCTGACATCATGTTCAAGCTTGGTTTTTTTCCCAGAATTCCCAGTTTTCATGAAATCACCATAAATCCAGAGAATGCCAGACGCTGATGACAAAATTTGCCCACGAAGGACCGCCGTACCACCTTCCTGTCCAAGTGAGCACAGAACAACAAGATGAGTCCAAAAATGTCTTGTATGCTGCTGCATAAATGGTGTAATATGCCAGGGATATATGTATACTGTAGCTAAGAAAGTAATACTAAGTGTATGTTGTGTAGTAAGCAGTTACAGTAGTAGCCCATGTGCCTCACCCTAATAATTTGGTCCCTTTACCCTCTTCTTTAGCCTACTGTTCTGACTTGTTGGTGCACATGTAGCCTATAGCATTAGAGAAATGTCATCATTGAATATTGTAAGAGCTTTCATTGTCTGCTTCTATGCCCCTTTTATTTATCCTACGGTTCTGACTTGGTGTACAGGGAGAACACTGTAAGAATGGCCCATGTTCTGAATTCTGTCGCTGTACATTTCAAAAGTGCTGAACAAATAGTTATATTGACTTTGTCCATCCTAGCTCGTTCATTAATGTCTTCATCGAAAATACGGATTGCCTCTTATCAGCTCGTCATCCCTTTATGCCATAGTTTGTACATCTCAATTGTCAGTAGAAGCCACATTTGTTTTAAGCAAGTCAGCCATTTCAGCTTTTTCTTTTTTTAAAGGCAGCAAATGAGGCTGAATTAACTTTTTCACTGCCAGACAAGGCTCCGCAGATAGCCAAGTGAAGCAGTGGTAAGAATTCATCCATGGTGCTGAATTGAAAGCTCTGTTGGGACAGCTTAATGTAGTCCTTAACAGTTTGTGGGCACCGTTTGGCACCGTTATAGTGCAATTAATGTATTGTTTAGTGTTGTGTTGTTTAGGGGTTTTACTGACATGCATCTGACATTTTTTGGGTGGGGAATTTGTCCCACCAAGATTTACATGGTAAAATCTTCACTGATCTGGACACTCAGTTTTGTGAGAAGACCTCTACTAAATGAGGATGTCCGTGACAGAGCCTTCAGAGGACTACCGTAAAGCTAGTGGATGTCATAGAGCCAAACAAGTTCATGAGAGTCTCATCTTTCCATGGTGGCGACTTATTAGTTTTGTCGCTCAAACAGTTTGGGTTTTACAGACAATTTCCTGGTGGTTTTCTTGTCCGGATCCATGTAGATGCCCCATGACGTCAGTGATCTTTAGGTCGGAAAGTCGGAGCTCTAGAAAGAGGCCAGAGTTCCCGACTTGGAATTAGTTTGGAAAGTCGGAGCTCTAGAAAGAGGCCAGAGTTCCCGACTTGGAATTAGTTTGGAAAGTCGGAGCTCTAGAAAGAGGCCAGAGTTCCCGACTTGGAATTAGTTTGGAAAGTCGGAGCTCTAGAAAGAGGCCAGAGTTCCCGACTTGGAATTAGTTTGGAAAGTTAGAAAGAGGCCAGAGTTCCCGACTTGGAATTAGTTTGGAAAGTCGGAGCTCTAGAAAGAGGCCAGAGTTCCCGACTTGGAATTAGTTTGGAAAGTCGGAGCTCTAGAAAGAGGCCAGAGTTCCCGACTTGGAATTAGTTTGGAAAGTCGGAGCTCTAGAAAGAGGCCAGAGTTCCCGACTTGGAATTCCGAGTTGGACGACCATTCAAAATAATTTTTCCCAGTCGGAGCTCGTTTTGTTTCAGAGTTCCTAGTTGTCTTGAACGCACTGAAGTCAGAAGTTGGAGATTTCCGAGTTCGAAGTTCCCCGTTGTTTTGAACACGGCAGAACATCAGCCTTTTGGCAAGAAAATCAATGTGACATCCAATGTGAAATATTCTTAAATGGATTTCGTTTTGTTTCCTTGCACTGTCAGGATCCAAAAGGTGTCCCTGTCCTATAGACAGCCATCAAAGACTAAGTTTATCTTCCCTCCCCAGACCAACTTGTCCATCACCCCTCACTCAGGTTTCCCCTTCATTCTAGAATTACAGTGATTAGAAGCGACAGTCCCATTCAACATCAATAGAGATAAAGGCTAATTGAGAATGCATTGTCTCAATGAGATAGATGGATAGATGACGTTATTGACTTGTCTAATCCAGGGTGACTTGGCTCAGTCATTACCTGTCTAAGAGCTGTGTGATGGGATGTTGGTGTCAGGGAAGGAGCGGTGTGTCTTTCTGAAGGTTGAGACAGTAAGTGAGGTGACACAGTCTGTGACCTTGCTGAGGGATGTGAAGACGACGCACTGTGAATTGGAGATAATTAGAGTCCCTGCCAAGCGACAAAAGAGACACAAACACACACACACACACTGTCAGGGAGTACATTTGAGCAACACAATGTGTGCTACTCATTACCTTGGTTTTATCAAAGCCACACAAAAAAAATCATAACAAAGAAACCATTTTTTATTGAACCTCAAGTTGCATTTTACATGTTAGTAATTTAGCAGACAATCTTACCCAGAGCTACTTGCTACTTGTTTAAATGCCTTGCTCAAGGGTACATTGACAGATTTTTCCTTTCGGTTACTGGCTCAATGCTCTTAACCACTAGCCTACCCCTGCAGCTCCAGTTGCCTTCCTAGATTGTCTGAATATATTTTGCAGATCCAGTTTGCTTCCTTGTAATATAAAGCTACTCTGCCATAATGTGCTGACTGGTGCATTTCAGCCCCATTTTGAGTTAGAAACAGACGGTGTAGAGCTGTAGTTGTGCTGACGGACACCAGTTCCAGACACTGGGAACACTCCAATAATGCTGACTGGTAGACTATAAAAGTCTATAAGATTGGCAAGGCGATATGTTCAACCATCTCAGCTATACAAAGGCGTGAAAGCATTCTTAACTGTCCTGATAGCTCACATCACTCAGTCGACTCGACGGGAAAGTATTTTTGAAAGCCTGGTGATTTGGTTGTTGGATACATCTAAATCTGTAATTAAGATTGTATCTTTTAAGTGGTATTTTATTTTTTACACCAAGCGTTTAATGTCAGCGCAGGACTTTAACTCCCAAAATCACAAGCCAAGGCAACGGAGGAAACAATAAAAACACCAGGAAGGAAGAAATCCAACATCATTTCTGATTGATCTGCGTGCAATCATCCACCTATAACATCCTCCCCATCTACCACAGAGGTAAATAGACTGTAGGAATGTCATCCTCCCCATCTCCCCATCTACCACAGAGGTAAATAGACTGTAGGAATGTCATCCTCCCCATCTACCACAGAGGTAAATAGACTGTAGGAATGTCATCCTCCCCTAGGAATGTCATCCTCCCCATCTACGTGCAACCAGTCAATATCCTTTGTAAATAGTGTGACATTCTATTTTGTCTGAGTCATGGATCAGAGATCAGAGACTGAGGGTTGATTGATGGAGTGTGTCAGAGAGAGAGGGAGAGAGAGAGAAACACAGACAGAGAGATGTGGGGTGAGAGAGAGAGAGAGAGAGAGAGAGAGAGAGAGAGAGAGAGAGAGAGAGAGAGAGAGAGAGAGAGAGAGAGAGAGAGAGAGAGAGAGAGAGAGAGAGAGAGAGAGAGAGAGAGAGAGAGAGAGAGAGAGAGAGAGAGAGAGAGAGAGAGAGAGAGAGAGAGAGAGAGAGAGAGAGAGAGACAGACAGACAGACAGACAGACAGACAGACAGACAGACAGATATAGGGAGAGAGAGAGAGAGAGAGAGAGAGAGAGAGAGAGAGAGAGAGAGAGAGAGAGAGAGAGAGAGAGAGAGAGAGAGGAGAGAGGGGGATTCATAGACAGGGATAGAGAGAGAGATGCATAGAGAGAGAGAGAGAGAGAGAGAGAGAGAGAGAGAGAGAGAGAGAGAGAGAGAGAGAGAGAGAGAGAGAGATGCTTTTCAGAAAGACGAAGAAGAACAGCAGCATACTGTCTGCTCTGTACAGTGACACGGCAGCTTTTTAAATTACTGACTGAGCTTGTTTATTCAGCTGTGAGATAAAAACTTTCACTTTGACATCTTCACGCTACCAAAACTTCAACATCTTTGAGACTAATAATAAATAATAAGCGATAGATGCGCATCAGTAATTCCAAACAAAACAGTCAATAAAATATGAATTGTTTGTTTTTTTGTTTACTTTGCACTCTTACCAGCCCTGTCCTAATGTCCTTAATGGCTGATAAAGAACAAATGTTTTTGAGACAACACAAGCACACTATGAATCCAAGTGGCCCACTCTCAATACAACTATACCTTTAGTTGCAAATCCAATTAGGTTCAAGCCTGGGTTATTTTCATCAACTCCCAAGATGGCGACAAGCAGGCTGTATTTAATTGAATTAGCTGAACATGGAGAAGTGGTATGGATTGATACAGTGCTCCCCAGGTTGCTGGGCCATACTTCTGCCCGTAGGCCAGGGCCCACAGTGGATCGAGAGTAAGAGCTTATTGATCAGACTCTCTCTGAATGGCACCATGTACGATAAACCTTATGCGCCTTCACGATGACAACCAAACGAGACTGTTGTCCATCACGTTAAATTCATCGATTCAAGTTAACAAGTCAGCCATTTGTAAAAGACCAAAGTTGCTATATCTATATTTCTCAGCATTCCTTTAGTTATAAACTGTTAGACAGTACTTGTCATTATATATGCTTAAGATGAACATTAACAAGGATGTCTTCAGGCTGACAACAAAGGCTTGGTCCAGTGTGTGGCCTAGAAGAAAGGCTTGGTCCAGTGTGTGGCCTAGAAGAAATGCTTGGTCCAGTGTGTGGCCTAGAAGAAATGCTTGGTCCAGTGTGTGGCCTAGAAGAAAGGCTTGGTCCAGTGTGTGGCCTAGAAGAAAGGCTTGGTCCAGTGTGTGGCCTAGAAGAAAGGCTTGGTCCAGTGTGTGGCCTAGAAGAAATGCTTGGTCCAGTGTGTGACCTAGAAGAAAGGCTTGGTCCAGTGTGTGGCCTAGAAGAAATGCTTGGTCCAGTGTGTGGCCTAGAAGAAAGGCTTGGTCCAGTGTGTGGCCTAGAAGAAAGGCTTGGTCCAGTGTGTGGCCTAGAAGAAATGCTTGGTCCAGTGTGTGGCCTAGAAGAAATGCTTGGTCTGTGTGGCCTCCAGTGTGTGGCCTAGAAGAAAGGCTTGGTCCAGTGTGTGGCCTAGAAGAAAGGCTTGGTCCAGTGTGTGGCCTAGAAGAAATGCTTGGTCCAGTGTGTGGCCTAGAAGAAATGCTTGGTCCAGTGTGTGGCCTAGAAGAAATGCTTGGTCCAGTGTGTGGCCTAGAAGATAGGCTTGGTCCAGTGTGTGGCCTAGAAGAAATGCTTGGTCCAGTGTGTGGCCTAGAAGAAATGCTTGGTCCAGTGTGTGGCCTAGAAGAAATGCAGTGTGGGTACATTCCTCTCGACTGTGTAATTGTGGAGTGTCCTGGCATTGTGGTTACATTCCTCTCTACTGTGTAATTGTGGAGTGTCCTGGCATTGTGGTTACAGTCCTCTCTACTGTGTAATTGTGGAGTGTCCTGGCATTGTGGTGACAGTCCTCTCCACTGTGTAATTGTGGAGTGTCCTGGCATTGTGGTGACAGTCCTCTCTACTGTGTAATTGTGGAGTGTCCTGGCATTGTGGTGACAGTCCTCTCTACTGTGTAATTGTGGAGTGTCCTGGCATTGTGGTGACAGTCCTCTCTACTGTGTAATTGTGGAGTGTCCTGGCATTGTGGTTACAGTCCTCTCTACTGTGTAATTGTGGAGTGTCCTGGCATTGTGGTGACAGTCCTCTCTACTGTGTAATTGTGGAGTGTCCTGGCATTGTGGTTACATTCCTCTCTACTGTGTAATTGTGGAGTGTCCTGGCATTGTGGTTACAGTCCTCTCTACTGTGTAATTGTGGAGTGTCCTGGCATTGTGGTTACAGTCCTCTCTACTGTGTAATTGTGGAGTGTCCTGGCATTGTGGTTACAGTCCTCTCTACTGTGTAATTGTGGAGTGTCCTGGCATTGTGGTTACATTCTTCTCTACTGTGTAATTGTGGAGTGTCCTGGCATTGTGGTTACAGTCCTCTCTACTGTGTAATTGTGGAGTGTCCTGGCATTATGGTTACACTGATTCTATTGGAGAAAGGTACCCCTGGGGGAATGATTCTATTGGAGAAAGGTACCCCTGGGGGAAAGATTCTATTGGAGAAAGGTTCCCCTGGGGGAATGATTCTATTGGAGAAAGGTACCCCTGGGGGAATGATTCTATTGGAGAAAGGTTCCCCTGGGGGAATGATTCTATTGGAGAAAGGTACCCCTGGGGGAATGATTCTATTGGAGAAAGGTTCCCCTGGGGGAATGATTCTATTGGAGAAAGGTTCCCCTGGGGGAATGATTCTATTGGATAAAGGTTCCCCTGGGGGAATGATTCTATTGATTTCCCCTGGGGGAATATTATATTGGAGAAAGGTTCCCTGGGGGAATGATTCTATTGGAGAAAGGTTCCCCTGGGGGGGAATGATTGGGGAAAGGTTCCCCTGGGGGAATTGGAGAAAGGTTCCCCTGGGGGAATGATTCTATTGGAGAAAGGTACCCCTGGGGGAATGATTCTATTGGAGAAAGGTTCCCCTGGGGGAGAAAGGTTCCACTGGGGGAAAGATTCTATTGGAGAAAGGTACCCCTGAGGGAATGATTCTATTGGAGAAAGGTTCCCGTGGGGGAATGATTCTATTGGAGAAAGGTTAAAGGTTCCCCTGGGGGAATGATTCTATTGGAGAAAGGTTCCCCTGGGGGAATGATTCTATTGGAGAAAGGTTCCCCTGGGGGAATGATTCTATTGGAGAAAGGTTCCCCTGGGGGAATGATTCTATTGGAGAAAGGTTCCCCTGGGGGAATGATTCTATTGGAAAGGTTCCCCTGGGGGAATGATTCTATTGGTTCCCCTGGGGGAATGATTCTATTGGAGAAAGGTTCCCCTGGGGGAATGATTCTATTGGAGAAAGGTTCCCCTGGGGGAATGATTCTATTGGAGAAAGGTTCCCCTGGGGGAATGATTCTATTGGAAAGGTAAATGGTTCTATTGGAGAAAGGTTCCTGGGGGAATGATTCTATTGGAGAAAGGTTCCCCTGGGGGAATGATTCTATTGGAGAAAGGTTCCCCTGGGGGAAAGATTCTATTGGAGAAAGGTGCCCATGGGGGTTGCCATGGAAGCCAAGAAAGGGAGTGAGGTGTGTGTGTTTACACGCTCAAACACACATGCATGTGAGGGTCTGGAAGAGGAAGTGTGTCCATCTGATGAATGGTCATGTGCCTGAAATCTATTTTATACATTCATTGTATTCTCACCCATTCATTTCTAATGACCGGTCATTCTGACTGGGAAAACCACAGGTGAACAAAAGTTAAATAAAACATCCAAAATGTAATGAAAATCATCAACATGTATTTTGTGTGTTCAGATGCCTTGTGTGACAAAAGTCATGAAACCTTATGACAATCAGATTAAATTAAACATTTTCAGAGAGAAAACTTGTAAATCGGTCCAATTTGACCAAAACACAACAGGAGAGTTGAATTAAGTGGTACTCTGTTCAGCTAAAATATCCCAACTGGGATTTGAATTCCCAACCTCCGGATTTAAAGGTAACTTATCTTTCTACTGCACAACTCTAGCCGCCCTTTACACATTAAATACCTAGAATACATCTCCGCAC